>NW_026635925.1:0-208 GCF_028554395.1 Pezoporus wallicus | reverse complement strand
TCGGGCTTGGGGGCCGAGTTATCGGTCAGCTGGTGCTGAGGTGTTGTATTCTGTTCCCTTGTTATTTCCTTTATCATTATTATCATTGATGGTAGCAGTAGTGATTTGTGTTATACCTTAGTTACTAAACTGTTCTTATCTCAACCCGTGGGAGTTGCATTCTTTTCAATTCTCTCTCCATCCCTCCGAGAGCAGGGGAGGGCAAGAA
>NW_026635924.1:0-21046 GCF_028554395.1 Pezoporus wallicus | reverse complement strand
GGGGTGACAGGGCCAGATATGGAGCAAATACAGGTGCTATGGGGCAGACATGGCCACAGTGGGGCAGTCATGGGGCAAATACGGGTGCTATGTGGCAGACGTGGCCGCAGTGGGGCAGTTATGGGTCAAATACGGGTGCTATGGGGCAGACGTGGCCGCAGTGGGGCAGTCATGGGGCAAATACGGGTGCTATGGGGCAGACGTGGCCGCAGTGGGGCAGTTATGGGTCAAATACGGGTGCTATGGGGCAGACGTGGCCGCAGTGGGGCAGTCATGGGGCAAATACGGGTGCTATGGGGCAGACGTGGCCGCAGTGGGGCAGTTATGGGTCAAATACGGGTGCTATGGGGCAGACGTGGCCGCAGTGGGGCAGTCATGGGGCAAATACGGGTGCTATGGGGCAGACGTGGCCGCAGGGGGGCAGTTATGGGGCAGCCGTGGGTCTCACCATCAGATGCTCCACAAGGACTGGGACCGGGACATCGCTGTCCTCTTCCTCCAAGGCCAGGGCAGCCTCAAGGGCCACCAGCACCCTGGAGACACCCCGGGGACCCCCATTGGGACCCACGGACCCCATAGAGACACCCCAAGGACCCCCATTGGGACCCATGGACCCCATAGGGACACCCCAAGGACCCCCATTGGGACCCACAGACCCCATAGGGACACCCCAAGGACCCTCAATGGGACCCACGGACCCCATAGGGACCCCTTTGGGACCCCCATTAGGACCCACGGACCCCCTTGGGGAGGAGCGGACACCCCATAGAGCCCCATTGGGACCCACGGACCCCATAGGGACACCCCAAGGACCCCCATTAGGGCGCGGACAACCCCCCCCACCCTACGAGCCCCATGGACCCCATAGGGACACCTTTAGGACCCCCATTAGGACCCACGGACCCCATAGGGACCCCTTTAGGACCCCCATTAGGACCCACGGACCCCATAGGGACACCTTTAGGACCCACGGACCCCATAGGGACCCCTTTAGGACCCCCATTAGGACCCACGGACCCCATAGAGACACCTTTAGGACCCCCATTAGGACCCGGACAACCCCCCCCCACCTTACGAGCCCCATGGACCCCATAGGGACCCCTTTAGGTCCCCCATTAGGACCCACGGACCCCATAGGGACCCCTTTAGGACCCCCATTAGGACCCACGGACCCCATAGGGACCCCTTTAGGACCCCCATTAGGACCCACGGACCCCATAGGGACACCTTTAGGACCCCCATTAGGACCCACGGACCCCATAGGGACCCCTTTAGGACCCCCATTAGGACCCACGGACCCCATAGGGACCCCTTTAGGACCCCCATTAGGACCCACGGACCCCATAGGGACCCCTTTAGGACCCCCATTAGGACCCACGGACCCCATAGGGACACCTTTGGGACCCCCATTAAGCCCCGGCCCCCCCCGGTGACCCCCATGGGCCCGCAGCCAAGATGGCGGCCGCGCTGAGGTGATTTCCCGCCCGCGGGCTCACCCCCGCGCGCGCTCCAGCGCCGCCGCCATCGCCGCCGGTTCCTCTTCCCGCTCTGCCCGCCTCGCCCCGCCCACCCCGGCGGCTGCGGCCAATCAGCGCCCGATTGGGGCAGCACAGCCAATAGGAGCCCGCATCGGCAGGCCACGCCCACCCCGTTGCTATGGGGACGGGAGGTTGGCAGAGAGCCCCTCTATGGGGCGCATGGAGAGCATCTATAGGGTCAGGGGGGGTCTCCATGGGGCCATATAGACTCTATGGGGTGTCTATGGGGTTATGGGGGGCCTATGGGACCTTATGGGGTAGGGATGTGCCCATATATAGTGTCTATAAGGACATATAGGTCCTATATAGGGCTGGGAGGTCCTTATGGGGCCAGAGGGACTCTGTGGGGCTAAGGGAGTTCTTATGGGGCAATGGGGTCTCTATAGAGACATGGGGGGGTCCTATGGGGTGGGGGGGAGCCTATAGGGCTCTATAGACTGTATGGCGGGGTGTCCCTATAGGGTCTGCGTGAGTTCATATGGGGTTAGGCCTATATAGGGTGGAAAAGGGTCCCTATGGGGCTACAGAGCCTCTATAGAGTCACAGGGGTCGCTATGGGGCCATAGGGACTGCATGGGGCAGGGAGGGCTCTATAGGGACCACAGGGTCTCTATGGAGCCAGGGGGACTCTATAGGTGCAGGGAAGTCCCTATGGGGCTACAGAGCCCCTATAGGGCGGGGGGGGGTCTCTATAGGGTCTGTCCCCCCCCAAGAAAAGCCCCTCGACACCTCCTTGCACCCCCCAACCGGGGGCTCTTTATTCCCCCCCCCTCATCGGCGTCGCCTCCGCACCAGGGTCCAACCATCGGGGGGGGCCGGGGGGGTCCCGCACTCCATTGCCTGGGGGGGGAAGATGACATCATCAGTGTGACCCCTTTAGTGACGTCATCAGTGTGACCCCTTTTGTGATGTCATCAGTGTGACCCCTTTAGTGACATCATCAGTGTGACCCCTTTAGTGACGTCATCAGTGTGACCCCTTTTGTGACATCATTAGTGTGACCCCTTTGTGACATCATCCGTGTGACCCCTTTAGTGACATCATCAGTGTGACCCCTTTAGTGACGTCATCAGTGTGACCCCTTTAGTGACATCATCAGTGTGACCCCTTTAGTGATGTCATCAGTGTGACCCCTTTAGTGACATCATCAGTGTGACCCCTTTAGTGACGTCATCAGTGTGACCCCTTTAGTGACGTCATCAGTGCGACCCCTTTAGTGACGTCATCAGTGTGATCCCTTTAGTGACGTCATCAGTGTGACCCCTTTTGTGACGTCATCAGTGTGACCCCTTTTGTGACATCATCAGTGGCACCCCTTTGGTGACGTCATCAATGGCACCCCTTTAGTGACATCATCAGTGTGACCCCTTTTGTGACGTCATCAGTGTGACCCCTTTTGTGACGTCATCAGTGGCACCCCTTTGGTGACGTCATCAATGGCACCCCTTTGGTGACATGAGTGTCAACCCCCACTTGGTGACATCATCAATGTCACCCCCCCCTTTGGTGACATCATCAATGGCACCCCTTTTGCGACATCATCAGTGTCAACCCCCTTTGGTGACATCATCAGTGACGCCCTCCCTTTGGTGACATCATCAGTGTGACCCCTTTGGTGACATCATCAGTGACGCCCTCCCTTTGGTGACATCATCACTGCCCCCCCCCCATCCTAGGAGTGTGTGTCTCCCGTTGGATGACGTCATTACTGCCCTCCCCCCACTGGGGTACCCCCCTTCAATGACATCACCCATGCAACCCCCGATGCCCTGCCCCATTTGATGACATCATCAACCCCCTACGCAGCACAGGGGACCCATTCCCCCTATATATCTTGGGGTCCCCGTGAATGACGTCATCAGTGCCCTCCCAATGACATCATCCCCACAAGGCACACCCACCAATAGTGTCCCTGCTCATTCTATGACGTCATCGCCCCCCCCTTACCTCTTCCTCCTCCTCCTCGCTGCTGGTCCCGGTGCTTTGTGGGGCGGGGGCGGGGTCGGGGGCGTGGCCAGGCCGCGCATTGGCCAGCGCAGAGGCGAGGGCGGGGCCACGCCGGGCCAGGGCCGCCAGCGCCTCCCCCACCCCCCCCACGTCCCCCTCCCGCACCCGCGCGAAGACAGAGAGCAGCTCCCGGCTCACCTGGGGGCAACGGCAGGCACTGGGATAGAGCTGGGATAGACTGGGATAGACTGGGATAGACTGGGATAGAGCTGGGATAGAGCTGGGATAGAGCTGGGATAGACTGGGACAGACTGGGACAGACTGGGATAGACTGGGATAGAGCTGGGATAGAGCTGGGATAGAGCTGGGATAGACTGGGATAGAGCTGGGATAGAGCTGGGATAGAGCTGGGATAGAGCTGGGATAGAGCTGGGATAGACTGGGATAGAGCTGGGATAGACTGGGACAGACTGGGATAGACTGGGATAGAGCTGGGATAGACTGGGATAGAACTGGGATAGACTGGGACAGACTGGGATAGACTGGGACAGACTGGGATAGACTGGGATAGACTGGGATAGAGCTGGGATAGACTGGGACAGACTGGGATAGACTGGGATAGAGCTGGGATAGACTGGGATAGAGCTGGGATAGAGCTGGGATAGACTGGGATAGACTGGGACAGACTGGGATAGACTGGGATAGAGCTGGGATAGACTGGGATAGACTGAGACAGACTGGGATAGAGCTGGGATAGACTGGGATAGAGCTGGGATAGACTGGGACAGACTGGGATAGACTGGGATAGAGCTGGGATAGACTGGGATAGAGCTGGGATAGACTGGGACAGACTGGGATAGAGCTGGGACAGACTGGGATAGAATGGGATAGAGCTGGGATAGACTGGGATAGAATGGGATAGAGCTGGGATAGATTGGGATAGAACGGGATGCACAGGGATAGCGCTGGGACAGACTGGGATAGGGCTGGGATAGAATGGGAAAGGGCTGGGATACACTGGGAGGGCACTGGGGGGGACTGGGATAGACTGGGAGGCATTGGAAGGGGCTATGAGGGGCCTGAGAGGGAACTGAGATAGAGGAGAAGGGCACTGGAATGGACTGGGCTATGCTGGGAGAGGAGTGGGATGCACTGGGGTGACAGGCCTAGGGAATCATAGGTGGGAATTGGGATGGGATCTACTTGCAAAGCAGGGATATAATGGGAGGGGATAGGATATACTGGGGTGGGACTGGAATATACTGTGGGGAGACTGGGAGAAGACTGGTTTATACTGGGAGGGGAGTGGGAGCGCTGCAGTGCGTCATCAAGGACCTGGGGATCCACTGGGCTGTACTGGGAGCGACTCAGGAAGGGCCTGAACGCCTCTTGTGAGGAACCGGCAGGCTACCGGTTATACTGGTTTATACTGGGAGGCACTGGCGCGCACCGGGAAGGGATGGGGGGGGCTGAGAGAGGACTGGGAGCGCTAAAAGATGGTTGGAAGAGCCTGGGGGGGGGGATCTGAACTGTACTGGGGGGGGGGGAGGGGAGGAACTAGGAGCCTCCTGGTCCATACTGGTCCGTACTGGGCTGTACCTGCTGCAAGCTGCCGTCCTCCACGGCCGTATCGAACTCATTGTCCATGACCTCAGCCAGGAAATCTTCCACCTCATCCTCGGCCAGTTCAGCTGGGGGGGGGGGGTGGGAAGGGGGGGTACTGGGAGGGAGGCAGCTCCAGTCCACCCCCAGTGCATCCCAGTCCTGCTCAGCCCCTCCCAGTAGCCCCCAGTGTCTTCCCAGTCCATCCCAGTCCCCTTCATCCCCCTCTCAGTGCCTTCCCAGTTTATCCCAGTGCCCTTCAGCTCCCTTTCAATCCACCCCACTCTGTTCCAATGCCCTCCCAGTCCATCCCAGTGCCCTTCATCCCCCTCCCAGTAGCCCCCAGTGCCTTCCCAGTCTATCCCAGAGCCTTTCATCCCCTTTTCAGTCCATCCCACTCTATTTCAATGCCCTTCCAGTCCCCTTCATCCCCTCCCAGTGCCCCCAATGCTTCCCCAGTCCATCCCAGTGCCCTTCAGCTCCCTTTCAATCCACCCCACTCTATTCCAGTGCCTTCCCAGTTCATTCCAGTGCCCTTCATCCTCCCCCCCACTGCCCCCCAGTGCTTCCCCAGTCCATCCCAGCGCCCTTCAGCTCCCTCCTAGTGCCCCCAATACCTCCCCAGTTTATCCCAGTCCCCTTCATCCCTCTCCCAGTAGCCCACAGTGCCTTCCCAGTCCATCCCAGTGCCCTTCAGCTCCCTTTCAATCCACGCCACTCTATTCCAATGCCCTCCCAGTCCTCTTCACCCCCTCCCAATGCCCCCAGTGCCTTCCCAGTCCATCCCAGTGCCCTTCAGCTCCCTTTCAATCCACGCCACTCTATTCCAATGCCCTCCCAGTCCTCTTCACCCCCTCCCAATGCCCCCAGTGCCTCCCCAGTCCATCCCAGTGCCCTTCATCCCCCTCCCATCGCCCCCAATTCCCCCCCCCGCACTCACGGTTCTGGCTCAGGAACTCCAGCACCGCCCCCACCAACCACGCGGCCTTCTCGGGGCTCTGCGGGCCCCCGAAGCCCTGAGCCACGGCCAGCTGCGGGGCACGGACACGGTCACGGTCAGGGACACCCATGGGGTCCCCACCACCCCCCCGTGTCCCGTTCTCCCCACCCCATCCCCGTTCCGCACCTGCAGCGCGGCCCAGCCGCTCAGCACCGCCCGCACCCCGCGCTCCAGCAGCGCCCGCTCCTCCGCGCTGGGCGCCGCCATTGCGACGCCGCCGCAGGGCCCGCGGCCGAGCGCCGAGCGATCGAGCGGGAGCCGAGTGAGGGCTCTCCGCGCCCAATCGAGCGCCGAGTGATCGATGGGGAGCCGAGTGATCGATCGGGAGCCGAGGGCTCGATCGAGCATCGAGTAATCGATCCCCGCGCCGGATCGAGCGCCGAGTGCTCGATCGCGGGGCCGGCGGCCGGAACGAGCCGGCGCCGGGTGACCCAATCGAGCGCCGAGTGCTCGATGGAGGGGCGTGGCCCGGAGCGGGTGGGGGCGTGGCCAACGGCAGAGGCCTGCGAGGACTCCAGCTCCCGGCAGCCCCCCCTGCGGCCGCGGTCACGTGACGCAGGTGCGCGGGAGGGGCGGGGGGAGGGAGGGGAGCGGGACCGTGGGGCTGGGGGGGGCGGGGGGGGGGGGACACGACACATGGGGGGTGATATGGGCCCTATAGAGGCTGCTATAGGGGATAAGGGCTCTATAGGGGCTGCTATAGGGGATAACAACGGCTCTATAGGGGCTGGGGGGTGCGCGTCGGGTCTAAGGGGGTGTGGGGGCATAGGGGGGCTATAGGAGATATGGGAGGTATAGGGGATGAGGAGGGGTATAGAGGATGAGGGGGTGCACGGGGGCTATAGGTGCTTGGGGGGGGCTATACGGGATGAGACGGCACATGGGGGTATAGGGGATATGGGGGGTGGGAGAATATAGGGGCTTTTGGGGCTATTGGAGTATATAGGGGCTATGGGGGGGTCTCTATGGTGTGTAGGGCACATAAGGGCTGTAGAGCCAATTGGGGGTATATATAAGGGGGATATAGGGGGTGTGGGGCACACAGGGGCTATGGAGGGCAGGGTATAGAGCTATGGGGGGGTATATATATAGATATATGTGTGCGTATGTAAATGTGTATGTAAATAGTGTATGTAAATGTGTATGTAAATAGTGTATGTAAATAGTGCCTAGGGGATCTATAGGGCACCTATAGAACCAGAAAGGGGTGCTTATCTAAGGCACCCATAGGCTCTATAGGGGAAACAACCCCCCCTTAACAACCCCTCTTTGTCCCAACAGGTCCCCCCATGGGGGGGGGGGGCTGTGACACCACCACCACCTCCATTGACACCCCCAAAGCACCATTGAGGACCCCCCCCCCTTCAAACTCCCCTATAGCTCCATAGGGGGGCACCCCCCCCCCTCCCCGTATTGAGGTCTATAGGAGCCAACCATGGCCACGGACTTGAGCCCCACCAAAGCCCCCCCAAAGCGCTTCTTCCGCAAGAGCGTGGAGCTGCTGGAGGAGGAGCGGGGCCCCCCCAGCGATGGAGGGGACCAAGAGCTCCGGGGGGGGGTCCCGGGGGGGGGGTCGGGCAGGGAGGAGGTGGAGGAGGAAGCGGAGATGAAGGCGGTGGCGACGTCGCCGGGGGGCCGCTTCCTCAAGTTCGACATCGAGCTGGGCCGCGGCGCCTTCAAGACCGTCTTCAAGGGCTTCGACACTGACACCTGGGTGGAGGTGGCCTGGTGCGAGCTGCAGGTGAGGGCATGGACGGGGGGGACGGGGGTCCTTGGGGTTGGGGGGCGATGGCTGAGGTCTCACGTTGAGGTTGAACCCACTTGCGATGACATGGAGAGCCCGAAGTCATCATAGACCCAATGGCTGAGGTCTCACATTGAGGTTGAACCCACTTGCGATGACATGGAGAGCCCGAAGTCATCATAGACCCAATGGCTGAGGTCTCACGTTGAGGTTGAACCCACTTGCAATGACATGGAGAGCCAGAAGTCATCATAGACCCAATGGCTGAGGTCTCACATTGAGGTTGAACCCACTTGCGATGACATGGAGAGCCAGAAGTCATCATAGACCCAATGGTTGAGGTCTCAGATTGACCCTGAATCCCGTTCCAAAGACCCCAAATTCATCATAGACCCCATGGTTGAGGTCTCAGACTGAGGTTGAACGCACTTGCAATGACATGGAGAGCCCGAAGTCATCATGGACCCAATGGTTGAGGTCTCAGATTGAGGTTGAGCCCCCTTCTGAAGTCAAGGAGACCCCAAATTCATCATAGACCCAATGGTTGAGCCCTCAGATTGAGGTTGAACCCACTTGTAATGACATGGAGAGCCCGAAGTCATCATGGACCCAATGGTTGAGGTCTCACATTGAGCCTGGACCCCTTTCCAAAGACCCCAAATTCATCATAGACCCCAATGGTTGAGGTCTCAGGTTGAGGTTGAGCCCCCTTCTGAAGTCAAGGAGACCCCAAATTCATCATGGACCCCAATGGTTGAGGTCTCAGGTTGAGGTTGAGCCCCCTTCTGAAGTCAAGGAGACCCCAAATTCATCATGGACCCCATGGTTGAGGTCTCACATGAACCCTGAGCCCCCTTCCCAAGCCAAGGAGACCCCCAAGGAATCCCAGAGGCTCCCAGCTCCATCATCCCAATGTCCTGCCGGGGCTCCTGCCACCAGGCACAGAGCCACAGCCCACGAATCCCATCCCCTTCCTGCCCCACCAGTGCTCCATGGGGACCTGAAGGAGCTTCGAGGTGGGCCAAAGGAGATGCTCCTTGGCTGTGGGGTGGGTTTGAGGCTGTCCCATGGCCCCCAGGACCGCAAGCTGACCAAGATGGAGCAGCAGAGGTTCAAGGAAGAGGCTGAGATGCTCAAGGGGCTGCAGCACCCCAACATCGTCCGCTTCTACGACTCCTGGGAGTCCACGGTCAAGGGCAAGAAGTGCATCGTCCTGGTCACCGAGCTGATGACCTCGGGCACCCTCAAGACGTGAGTGATGAGGGGCGTGGAATGGGGTGGGAAGGACCTGGACATCACCCAGGTCCATGGGCAGGGCCGCCTTCCGCCGTTGAGGTCTCCCGTTGAGGTTGAAGGCGCTTCCAAAGAGGAGATACCAAAGTCATCATGGACCCAATGGTGGAGGTCTCACATTGAGGCTGAACCCCCTTCCAAACACAAGGAGACCTCAAAACCATCGTGGACCCAATGGTTGAGGTCTCACATTGACCCTGAACCCCCTTCCAAAGACAAAGAGACCCCAAATTCATCTTGGAGCCAATGGTTGAGGTCTCAAATTGAGGTTGAACCCCCTTCCAAAGAGAAGGAGACCCCAAACTCATCATGGACCCAATGATTGAGGTTGAACCCCCTTCCAAAGACAAGGAGACCCCAAACTCATCATGGACCCAATGGTTGAGGTCTCACATTGAGGTTGAACCCCCTTCCAAAGACAAGGAGACCCCAAAACCATCACGGGGGCGATGGTTGAGGTCTCCGATTGACCCTGAGCCCCCTCACAGGTACCTCAAGAGGTTCAAGGTGATGAAGCCCAAGGTGCTCCGGAGCTGGTGCCGGCAAATCCTGAAGGGGCTCCACTTCCTGCACACCCGGACACCCCCCATCATCCACCGGGACCTCAAGTGTGACAACATCTTCATCACGGGCCCCACGGGCTCCGTCAAGATCGGGGACCTGGGCTTGGCCACGCTCATGAGGACCTCCTTTGCCAAGAGCGTCATTGGTGAGCCCCATTGTGCCCAGTGGTGGTGGTGTTGGTGGTGGTGATGGTGATGGTGGTGGTGATGGTGATGGTTGTGGTGATGGTGGTGATGGTTGTGGTGATGGTGGTGATGGTGATGGTTGTGGTGATGGTGGTGGTAGTGGGTTCCTGGCTCTCACCACCCCATCCCATAGGGACCCCCGAGTTCATGGCGCCGGAGATGTATGAGGAGCGCTACGACGAGTCGGTGGACGTCTACGCCTTCGGGATGTGCATGTTGGAGATGGGCACCTCCGAGTATCCCTACTCCGAGTGCCAGAACGCGGCGCAGATCTACCGCAAAGTCACCAGCGTGGGTCGCCGGGGGGGGTGGTGGTGGTGGCATCTTCATTGTGGTGGCATCGTCATGGTGGTGGCGTCATCTTGGTGGTCGTAGCGTCATGGTCACGGTAGCGTTACCATGGTGGCATCGTCGTTGCGTTGGCGTTGGCATTGTAGTGGCGTCATCTCGGTGGTGGCATCATCATGGTGGTGGTACCACTGTTGTGGTGGCATCTTCACCATCATAGCATCATCACAGTAGTGCCATTGTCATCGTGGTGGCATCCTTACCGTGGTGGTACCATCGTTGTGATGGCTTCTTCACTATCATAATGTCATCGTTGCGGTGGCATCATCATGGTGGGGGCATCATCATTATGGTGGCATCCTAACTGTGGTGGTATCATCGTGATGGCATCTTCAGTATCATAGTATCATCATTGTGATGGCATCATTGTGATGACATCATCCTGGTGAGGGCATCATCATTGTGGTGGCATCTTCATTGTCATAGTATCATCATTGTGGTGGCATCATTGTGGTGGCATCCTTACTGTGGTGGCATCCTTACTTTGGTAGCATCATCATGGTGGTGGCATCACCATTGTGGTGGGGACATCACCATGGTGGTGGCATCACCATTGTGGTGGCTTCTTTATCATGGTGGCATCGTCATTGTGGTGGTATCTTCACCACCATAGCATCATCATGGTGGTGTCATCATCATTGTGGTGGGGACATCACCATGGTGGTGGCATCACCATTGTGGTGGCCTCTTTATCATGGTGGCATCATCATTGCGGTGGCATCTTCACCACCATAGCATCATCATGGTGGTGCCATCATCATTGTGGTGGTGGCATCGTCATTGTGGTGGCCTCCTTACCATGGTGGCATCATTGTGACGGCATCTTCACCACCATAGCATCATCACGGTGGTGCCGTTGTCATTGGGGTAGCATCACCCCGGTGGTGCCCCCATCCCGGTGGTGTCCCCACCGCTCCGGTTCCCCCCCTCCCCATAGGGCATCAAGCCGGCCAGCTTCTCCAAGGTGACCGACCCGGAGGTGCGGGACATCATCGAGGGCTGCATCCGGCAGAACAAGGCCGAGAGGTGGGCGATGGGTCCCTAGGAGGGTGCTGGCTGCCCCCCTTGCATGTGGGGCTGAGCGCACCCCAACCCCCCCCCAGGTTGTCCATCCGGGACCTGCTGAACCACGCGTTCTTCGCCGAGGACACGGGGCTGCGCGTGGAGCTGGCCGAGGACGCGGTGGGGCCCGAGCCCTGCCTCGCGCTGCGCCTCTGGGTCGAGGACCCCAAGAAGCTCAAGGGCAAGCACAAGGACAACGAAGCCATCGAGTTCAGCTTCAACCTGGAGGCCGACGTCCCCGAGGAGGTGGCCTACGAGATGGTGAGGGCAGGGGGGGGGGAATGGGCATGGGGGGTTCCATGGGGCAAGGGAGAACCTCAGCGGGGTTGGTGGCATCGGCTTGGCTTGAGCCACCCTGAAGGTCCACAATGGTTGTGGATTGGGGGTGGGGGGTGGTCCCTCAGGACCGTGAACCTCTTCCGAAGCCAATGGCACCCATAAATACGCCCATAAACCCGTCATTGGGAGACTCAACCTCATCTTGAGCCCTTCCAAAGCCAATGGCACCCATAAATACACCCATAAACCCGTCATTGGGAGACTCAACCTCATCTTGAAGCCTTTCAAAGCCAATGGCACCCATAAATACACCCATAAACCCGTCATTGGGAGACTCAACCTCATCTTGAGCCCTTCCAAAGCCAATGGCACCCATAAATACACCCATAAACCCGTCATTGGGAGACTCAACCTCATCTTGAGCCCTTCCAAAGCCAATGGCACCCATAAATACACCCATAAACCCATCATTGGGAGACTCAACCTCATCTTGAGCCCTTCCAAAGCCAATGGCACCCATAAATACACCCATAATCCCTTCCTTGGGCCCCTCAACCTCATCATGGACCCTTCCAAAGCCAATGGCACCCATAAATACACCCATAAACCCTTTACTGGGCCCCTCAACCTCATCATGGACCCTTCCAAAGCCAATGGCGCCCATAAATACACCCATAAACCCTTCCTTGGGAGACTCAACCTCATCATGCACCCTTCCAAAGCCAACGCTCCTCCCAACAACCCCAACGGTTGCCCCTGTCCGTGGTGCTGAAGCCGTGGCCACCCCTTTGCCCCCTCCACGCAGGTGAAATCCGGCTTCTTCCATGAGAGCGACTCCAAAGCCGTGGCCAAATCCATCCGGGACCGCCTGGCCGTGGTCCGGAGGAGCCGGGAGAGGAAGCAAGCCGAAGGTCGGGCCCCCGCCGAGAGCGAGGACACCGAGGTGGATCAGCACGTGCGGCAGCAGCTGCTCCAGCAGCACGGTGAGACCCCCATGGGGTGCCCCATGGGACCCCCGTTGGCCACCCCATTGCCCACCCCATGGGATCGCCATTGCTCACTCCATGGGTCCCCCATTGCTCACCCCATGGGATCCCCATTGGCCACCCCATGGGATCGTCATTGCCCACCCCATGGCATTGCCATTGCTCACCCCATGGGTCCCCCATTGCCCACCCCATGGGATCCCCATTGCCCACCCCATGGGATCGCCATTGCTCACCCCATGGGTCCCCCACTTCCCACCCCATGGGATCGCCATTGCTCACCCCATGGGTCCCCCATTTCCCACCCCATGGGATCCCCATTGGCCACCCCATGGGATCGCCATTGCCCACCCCATGGCATTGCCATTGCTCACCCCATGGGTCCCCCATTGCCCACCCCATGGGATCGCCATTGCCCACCCCATGGCATTGCCATTGCTCACTCCATGGGTCCCCCATTGCCCACCCCATGGGATCCCCATTGGCCACCCCATGGGATCGCCATTGCCCACCCCATGGCATTGCCATTGCTCACCCCATGGGTCCCCCATTGCCCACCCCATGGGATCCCCATTGGCCACCCCATGGGACCCCTATTGGCCACCCTATGGAATCCCCATTGCTCAACCCATGGGATCGCCTTTGCCCACCCCATGGGATCCCCATTGCCCACCCCATGGAGCTCCCATTGCCCACCCCATGGGATCCCCATTGCCCACCCCATGGAGCTCCCATTGCCCACCCTATGGGACCCTCATTGCTCACCCCATGGGATCCCCATTGTTCACCCCATGTGATCCCCATTGCCCACCCCATGGGACCCCTGGTACCCACCCCATGTGATCCCCATTGCCCACCCCATGGGACCCCTGGTACCCACCCCATGGGATCCCCATTGTCCACCCCATGGGATCCCCATTGCTCACCCCATGGGACCCCCATTGCTCACCCCATGGGACCCCCATTGCTCATCCCATGGCTGGTGGTCACCCATCACCGCTCACCCTTTGGGTGCCCCTCAGCAGCCGAGGGGCTCTTGGACACTGGACCCATGGCAGATGCCACCAGCAGCCGTGGTCTCCTTGGGTGCTACCAACCAGGCCCCCCCCAAGATGGGGCGTCCCCCCCTTGCGCCCCCCACGTCCCATTACAGGTGGGTCCCAGTTGCGCCGCGGCCGTGGGGTGGGGACAAGGGGGTCGGGTCCCACGGCCGTGCTTTGCCCCACAGGTGGAGGGGACATCGATGGACGTCACCGGCGGTGCCACCGTGGTGGGGCTGGAGCCCCCCGGTGGGGACGGGGAGCTGGGGGTGACGCGGAGCTGGGCGATGGCACCCATGGGGCTGGCACGGCCACAGCCAGCACCGGGGGCACCGGGGCCTGGGATGCCACCATCAGGTACCGGGATGCCACCAGCTCCAGGGATGCCACCACTGGGTACCGGGATGCCACCATCAGGTACTGGGATGCCACCATCGGGTACCGGGATGCCACCATCAGGTACTGGGATGCCACCATCGGGTACTGGGATGCCACCATCAGGTACCGGGATGCCACCATCAGGTACTGGGATGCCACCATCAGGTACTGGGATGCCACCAGCTCCAGGGATGCCACCACCAGGTACAGGGATGCCACAAGGTACTGGGCTGCCACCAGCTCCTGGGATGCCACCACCAGGTACCGGGATGCCACCACTGGGTACCGGGATGCCACCATCAGGTACCGGGATGCCATCATCAGGTACCGGGATGCCACCAGCTCCAGGGATGCCACCACCAGGTACAGGGATGCCACAAGGTACTGGGCTGCCACCAGCTCCTGGGATGCCACCACTGGGTACCGGGATGCCACCATCAGGTACCGGGATGCCACCACCGGGTACCGGGATGCCACCACTGGGTACCGGGATGCCACCATCAGGTACCGGGATGCCACCACCGGGTACCGGGATGCCACCACTGGGTACCGGGATGCCATCATCAGGTACCGGGATGCCACCATCAGGTACTGGGATGCCACCATCAGGTACCGGGATGCCACCAGCTCCAGGGATGCCACCACCAGGTACCGGGATGCCACCACTGGGTACCGGGATGCCACCATCAGGTACCGGGATGCCACCAGCTCCAGGGATGCCACCATCAGGTACCGGGATGCCACCAGCTCCAGGGATGCCACCATCAGGTACTGGGATGCCACCAGCTCCAGGGATGCCATCATCAGGTACCGGGATGCCACCAGCCCCAGGGTTGCCACCAGCTCTGGGGATGCCAGCGCTAAGTGGGATGCCAGCAGCCCAAGGGATGCCAGCAGGTCCGGAGATGCCACCAGCAAGCGGGATGCCGTTGCCCACCGGGATGCCACCAGGGCCAGGGATGCCAGCACGAAGCGGGATGCCACCAGTCCAAGGTGGTCCGGAGATGCCACCAACGATGGGGATGGCACCGGCTCCACCTGGGATGCCACCAGCCCAAGGGATGCCACCAGGTCCAGGGATGCCAGCATCCATTGGGATGCCACCACCGATGGGGATGCCACCAGGCCAAGTGATGCCACCATCCATGGAGATGCCAGCCCCTATCGGGATACCCCCATCCCAAGGGATGCCACCAGCCCCAGGGATGCCATCAACCATGGAGATGCCACCCACCGTTGGGATGCCACCTCCGTCAGCGGTGCCGCCGTCCATGGGGATGCCACCAGGTCCAGGGATGCCACCTCCATCTGGGATGCCACCAGCCATAGGGATGCCACCACCTATGGAGATGCCACCAACCATGGAGATGCCACCATCCATAGGGATGCCACCAGCCATAGGGATGCCACCAACTATGGAGATGCCTCCAACCATAGGGATGCCCTCATCCATAGGGATGCCCGCACCCATTGAGATGCCCCCATCCATAGGGATGCCCTCATCCATAGGGATGCCCGCACCCATTGAGATGCCCTCATCCATAGGGATGCCCGCACCCATGGAGATGCCCCCAACCATAGGGATGCCCCCATCCATTGGGATGCCACCAAGCATGGAGATGCCCTCATCCATAGGGATGCCCTCATCCATAGGGATGCCCCCATCCATTGGGATGCCACCAAGCATGGAGATGCCCTCATCCATAGGGATGCCCCCATCCATAGGGATGCCCCCAGCTCCATCCCCGCTCCCCCTCCCCATAGAGATCCCACCTCCCCATCCCCCCCCCCCAGCCGCCCCCCTCCCACCCCCCGACCCCCCGGACCCAACCCCCTCCCTGCGCGTCCCCGAGGCCGCCTCCACCCCCCCGGACGCCGGTGGCCGTGGGGACCGATGGCGCCAGCGCCGCGCTTCCTGCCCGCGGCCCCGCTTCCAGCTCACCGCGCTCCAGGTCAGTGTGGGGCGGGGGGGACAGGAACACCCCATAGCCCCCTATGGGGACGACGACACCACCCCATAAGTGACGTCCCCCCCGCTCCATGCAGGTCTCCTCACCGGGGGACAACACGCTCGAGTGCCAACTGGAGACCCACGACTGCAAGACGGTGACCTTCAAGTTCGACGCCGATGGGGACGCCCCCGAGGACATCGCCTCTTACATGGTGCCCCCCCCCACACCCCCTGCACCCCAAAACCCTCCCCCCCTTGGTCCCATATCCCCCCCCCCCCAACATTTAACCCCCCCTCCCCCCCAAAGGTTGAGGACAACTTCGTGTTGGAGGCCGAAAGGGAGAAGTTCGTGGAGGAGCTCAAGGCCATCGTGGCGCGGGCGCGGGGGCTCCTCGGTGCCCCCCATGTGGACCCCCAGGTGCCCCACGTGCCCCCCCCCCCCCCGTTCAATGTCCCCTTTGGGTTATCCCATTCCCCCCCATTGACCAACCCCAATGGGGTCTCCCCATAGGTTGGAGCGATGGAGCCGGCGGCGAGCGGTGAGGGATGGAATGGGGGGGGGGGGGGGGGCATGGGGGTGGCAATGGGGGGACCCCAGCTCTGAGCACCCCCCATTGCCAACAGAAGGGGCCCCCCAGTCATCCCCTGTGGGTCGCTGGAGGTTCTGCATCAACCAAACCATCAGGAACAGGGAGGCCACCGGTGCGTGGACATGGGGGGGGACACTGGGGGGGGAAACATTGGGGTCCCCAACCCTACAATGACATCAATGGGGCTGGGACACTGGGGGGGACATTGGTGACCCCAACCCTACAATGACATCAATGGGGCTGGGACGCTGGGGGGGGACATTGGTGACCCCAACCCTACAATGACATCAATGGGGCTGGGACACTGGGGGGGACATTGGTGACCCCAACCCTACAATGACATCAATGGGGCTGGGACACTGGGGGGGGACATTGGTGACCCCAACCCTACAATGACATCAATGGGGTTGGGACATTGGGGGGGCAACATTGGGGTCCCCAACCCTACAATGACATCAATGGGGCTGGGACGCTGGGGGGGACATTGGGGTCCCCAACCCTACAATGACATCAATGGGGCTGGGACATTGGGGGGGCAACATTGGGGTCCCCAACCCTACAATGACATCAATGGGGCTGGGACGCTGGGGGGGGACATTGGTGACCCCAACCCTACAATGACATCAATGGGGTTGGGACATTGGGGGGGCAACATTGGGGTCCCCAACCCTACAATGACATCAATGGGGCTGGGACGCTGGGGGGGACATTGGTGACCCCAACCCTACAATGACATCAATGGGGCTGGGACGCTGGGGGGGGACATTGGTGACCCCAACCCTACAATGGGTTTGGGGTCCCCCCACTGCAGGTCCTGGGGGTCCCGCAGCCCCTCGCCGAGCCCTGGGCAGCTCAGACGCCGGTGGCCCTCAAGCAGCAGCAATGGGGCCGGATGGCGCAGGGCTCCCCACGCCCCATAGCCCAGAGGCCGCTGGCCCCATAGAGCATGGGGTCGGTGGCCCTCGAGGGCAGGAGGAGGCCGTCCCCCAGCCTGGGGTCCCTCGAGGCTTTGGAGCACCCCAAGAGCAGGAGGACCCCGATGGAGAGGGGTGGACGGGGCCCAAAGGCCCCCCCCAAGGCCCCGGTGCTGTGGGGCAGGATGGGGCTGAGCCACCGGAGCCCCCAGGACACCGGGATCAGGGGGGCGGTGAGGCCGGAGCCTGCCATGGGGCCGGGGACCCCCAGCACCAAGAGCCGGATGCGACCCAAGGAGCGGAGGTGATCGGCACTGAGCCCCCCACGCTGGATGTGCCCCATGGAATGGGGGGTGCTCAGCGCCAAACCCCAACCCCTGCGTGCCCCCAAAGCCCCAAACCCCATAGACCTGGTGACCCACAAGTCCCAGCTCACCCCAACCCCTTGATGTCCCTCACAGCCCCCCGTGGATGCAGTTGCCCCCCAAGTCCCAGCGCACCCCAACCCCTTGATGTCCCCCATGGGACCATTGTCCCCATGTCCCCAAAGCCCCATCCCCACGGACCCGGTGCCCCCCAAGTCCCAGCGCACCCCAACCCCTTGATGTCCCCCATGGGACCATTGTCCCCACGTCCCCAACCCCTTGATGTCCCTCACAGCCCCCCATGGACCCGATGCCCCCCAAGTCCCAGCTCACCCCAACCCCTTGATGTCCCTCACAGCCCCCCATGACCCTGCTGCCCCCCAAGTCCCAGCTCACCCCAACCCCTTGATGTCCCCCATGGGACCATTGTCCCCATGTCCCCAACCCCTTGATGTCCCTCACAGCCCCCCATGGACCCAATGCCCCCCAAGTCCCAGCGCACCCCACCCCCTTGATGTCCCTCATAGCCCCCCATGGACCCGGTGCCCCCCAAGTCCCAGCTCACCCCAACCCCTTGATGTCCCTCACAGCCCCCCATGGACCCGATGCCCCCCAAGTCCCAGCGCACCCCACCCCCTTGATGTCCCTCACAGCCCCACTTGGTCGCGTTGCCCCCCAAGTCGCTGAGCTCACCCCAACCCCTTGATGTCCCTCACAGCCCCCCATGGACCCGGTGCCCCCCAAGTCCCAGCGCACCCCAACCCCTTGATGTCCCTCACAGCCCCCCATGGACCCGGTGCCCCCCAAGTCCCAGCTCACCCCACCCCCTTGATGTCCCTCATAGCCCCCATGGACCCGGTGCCCCCCAAGTCCCAGCTCACCCCACCCCCTTGTTGTCCCCATGGGGCCGTTGTCCCCCCTCCCCCGACCCTGGCACTGACCCCCCCCCCCCCCCCCCCCCCCCCCCCCCATTTCCCAGGGCCCCCCCCCCTCCCGTGCCCCCGGTGCCTTCGCCCTTGGCTTCAGCTGCCCCCGCCTCAAGAACCCCGTGGGGAGGAGGGGCTGGGGCCGCCGCATCAAGACCTGGGCCCGGCGCCTGCGCCCGCCCCCCCCCGCCGGGAGCCCCCCCCGCGCAGGTACCGCCCCCCATCCCCCCCCCCATCCCCCCGCGGGCACCCATTGGGGACCCCCCCTTTGGGAGCCCCTCCCCCATTGTGACCCCCTCATTGTGACCTCCCCATTGTGACATCCCCGTTGTGACCCCCCATTGTGACCCCCCCTTTGTAACCCTCATTGTGACCCCCCGATTGTGACCCCCCCGTTGTGACCCCCCATTGTGACCCCCCCTTTGTAACCCTCATTGTGACCCCCCGATTGTGACCCCCCCGTTGTGACCCCCCATTGTGACCCCCCCTTTGTAACCCTCATTGTGACCCCCCGATTGTGACCTCCCCGTTGTGACCCCCCCGTTGTGACCCCCCCTTTGTAACCCTCATTGTGACCCTCCCCATTGTGACCTTGCCATTGTGACCGCCTCATTGTGACCCCCCCGTTGTGACCCCCCCTTTGTAACCCTCATTGGGACCTCCCCGTTGTGACCCCCCCATTGTGACCCCCCCTTTGTAACCCTCATTGTGACCCCCCGATTGTGACCCCCCCGCTGTGACCCCCCCCTTTGTAACCCTCATTGTGACCCCCCCCATTGTGACCTCCCCATTGTGACCCCCCCATTGTGACCCCCTTATTGTGACCCCCCCTTTGTAACCCTCATTGTGACCTCCCCGTTGTGACCCCCCCGTTGTGACCCCCTCATTGTGACCCCCCCTTTGTAACCCTCATTGTGACCCCCCGATTGTGACCCCCCCGTTGTGACCCCCCCTTTGTAACCCTCATTGTGACCCCCCCCATTGTGACCTCCCCATTGTGACCCCCTCATTGTGACCCCCACTATGACCCCCCATTTTTGACCCCCCCTTTATGATCCCCCTTTGTAACCCTCATTGTGACCCCCTCATTGTGACCCCCATTTTTGACCCCCCCATTGTGACCCCCATTGTGACCCCCTCATTGTGATCCCCATTGTGACCCCCCTTTATGACCCCAAATTGTGTCCCCCCTTTGTAACCCCATTGTGATCCCCATTGTGACCCCCTTTTATGACCCCCCATTGTGACACCCCCTTTGCAATCCCCATTGTGACCCCCCATTGTAATCCCCCCTTTATGACCACCCCTTTGCAATCCCCATTGTGACCCCCCTTTATGACCCCCCATTGTGACACCCCCTTTGCAATCCCCATTGTGACCCCCCTTTATGACCCCCCTTTGCGACCCCCCCTTCATGACACTCCCTTTGTGACCCCCTTCTGTGCCCTATTTGTGTCCCCCCCCTTTGTGCCCCCCCCCGACCCACAGAGGAGCAGCAGGATCTTGGGGACCACTCTGGGCCAGGTCATTGCCAGGTGGGTGTTTGGGGGGGGCAGGATGGGGGCCTTCACCCCTTTATCCCCCCATCACCCCCATACCCATATTACCCCATAACCCCATCACCCCTATATCCCCCTATGACCCCTATACCCCTCATCACCCCTATATCCCCATCACCCCTTTATCCCCCGATCACCCCCATACCCATATTACCCCATACCCCCATCACCTCTATATCCCCTCATCACCCCTATACCCCATGACCCCTATACCCCCCATCACCCCTATATCCCAACCACCCCTATACCCTCCCATCACCCCTATACCCCCATCATCTTTCACCTCATAAATCCTCTTTTTTGAAGATAATTTGCTCTTATAGCTTAGATACTCTGTAATCCAAACCCACTGCTGTGCTCTCAAATTTCTTTCAACTGCTGTAGCTCCTACAACTCGCTGCCAGGGGCTAAAGCCATATATTATATAGTACTGAAGTTGATCTTTGTCTCACTGAGAAGGCTTTATTTTATTTTATTTGATACAATAATATTTATTAACTTCAAAGTTCCTCACAGCATATATACTGCTTGAAAAATTGCACCTACAGCATGCAGAAAAGGGCTTTGTTTTGAAGGAGGTTGAACCAAACCCTAACCTAATCTTTAGAAATCCAGATTCTGTGCTTCGAGATCTCTAGCAAAGCTATTGTCTGAATATCAATCAGGACACACAAGAAAAATGGGCATGCAGAGGGATAAAACTGATTGCAGAAGATATTTACAGCCTATGTTACTGCTAGCTGCTTCATAAGCACTGGGATTGGTTCTCAAATGG
>NW_026635923.1:0-210 GCF_028554395.1 Pezoporus wallicus | reverse complement strand
AGTGCTCTGAATCTTCTGCACACAGTCAGCTTTGCAACGGTGTCACCATCATTGCTGTCGCTCCTCGCTTTCATACCTAAAGGTCCATTTGAATGCACCCTCTTCGGAGCTTTCTCTCGGCTGCCGAGCAGCACAGTGAGTAGAGCACGAACGGTTGCCGTCTGCTCCCAGATCCGAAGAGCCGGGAGGGAAAGCATGTTCTGGGCATCT
>NW_026635922.1:0-2103 GCF_028554395.1 Pezoporus wallicus | reverse complement strand
ATATGTGACGCTGCTTAACTTTCAAGATCAGGCGAAATAGGGCATTCTCAGGGTGGTATGGCCGTGGGCAAAACGCACGCTATATGTGTGCCAACATACTGATCGCCAGGACAAGCAGAAGGCAAGTCGCAAGAGTATTCAAAGGCTATCCAAAACTTTTAGAACTCTCAAATTCTGCTGTAAATATCCTGGTGGGGGAGCAGAGGGTGTAAGGGAATGTCTCCTTCCTAGGTTGACCTCCTGAGGAGAAAAAAGAAAAGTGTAAAAAAACACCCCAACTTTACAATTGCTGTATCTTAGAGCCCAGCTGGTAACTCAGAACCATACAGCCGCTCCCTCACTCCCCCCTTCTTCCTCCCCACACTCCTGGAGGGATGGGGAGGAGAATCGAAAGAATGCAACTCCCATGGGTTGAGATAAGAACAATCCAGTAACTAAGGTATAATACAAAGCCAGTACTGCTACCACCAATAATAACAATGGTAAGGGAAATAACAAATGGAGAGAATAGAATTGCTCACCACCCACCGACTGATACACATCCCAACCCAAGCAGCAATCTGGGCCTTCTGGATAACTGTCTCCAGTTTATATACTGGTCATGGTGTGCTGTGGCATAGAGTACTCCTTTGTCTACTTCGGGTCAGGTGTCCTGTCTCTGCTTCCTCCTGGCTTCCCTTCCTCCCTGGCAGAGAATGAGACTGAAAATAGTCCTTGATTGGAGTAAACATTACTTAGCAGCAACTAAAACATCTGTGTTGTTCCCAGGCTGAAAGTCAAAAACACGGTAGCGCACCAGCTACCAAGAAGGAGAAAAATGACTACTATAGCTGAACACAGGACACCTAGTCAGCTCCCTTAGTACCTGCACCAAGAAGTTATCTTCAACATACTTCAGGAATTTCGTGGACCTGTTTGTGTCCACTGTATGATATTCCCAGCTGACATCTGGGAAGTTAAAATCACCCATAAGGATAAGGACTGCTTATCTAGAGATATCACTTAATTCCTTATGGAATAATTAAACGGTGGTGTCATCCTGACTGGGTGGCTAATACAGTAGACTCCCACAATAATATCCACTTTATTATTTTCCCCTTCATCTCAACTATGTCATCACCAACTGCAAGTGCCATGTCATCCAACACCTCCCTTATATACAGCACCACCCATGCCGCACCTGCCCTGCCTATCCGTCCTGAAGAGCCTATATCTGTCTGTCATGGCACACCAGACACAGGCCTCATCCCACGAAGTTTTGCTTACATCAGTGTCACAATTTAAACCCAGCCACACAGCTCGTTCACTCACTCCCCCCCTTCTTGCCCTCCCCCTGCTCCCTCAGGGACGGGGAGGAAAATCAAAAGACTGCAAGTCCCACGGGCTGAGAAAAGAACAGTTTAGCTACTAAGGTATAACACAAATCACTACTGCTACCACCAATGATAATAATGATAAAGGAAATAACGAGGGAAGAGAATACAACACCTCAGCACCAGCCAACCGATAACTCGCCTCCCCAGCCTGACCAAGCACAACCCGATACCTAGCCCTACCGCACAGTCCTAGCCCTTCTGGGTAACTCTCCGTTACTTCCTGGGCATGACGTGCTGTGGTATGGAATACCTCTTTGCCTAGTTTGGGTCAGGTGTCCTGTCTCTGCTTCCTCCCAGCTTCCCCTCCTCCCTGGCAGAGCATGAGGCCCAGAAAGTCACAGTATCACAGTATCACAGTATCACAGTATGTTAGAGATTGGAAGGGACCTCGAAAGATCATCTAGTCCAATCCCCCTGCCGGAGCAGGAACACCTAGATAATGTTACACAGGAATGCGTCCAGGCGGGTTTTGAATGTCTCCAGGGAAGGAGACTCCACAACCTCCCTGGGCAGCCTGTTCCAGTGTTCCGTCACCCTCACTGAGAAGAAGTTTCTTCTCAAGTTTAAGTGGAACCTCTTGTGTTCCAGTTTGTACCCATTACCCCTTGTCCTATCATTGTTTGCCACTGAGTAGAGCCTGGCTCCGTCCTCGTGACACTCCCCCTTTATATATTTATAGACACTAATAAGGTCACCCCTCAGTCTCCTCTTCTCCAAACTACAGAGA
>NW_026635921.1:0-2043 GCF_028554395.1 Pezoporus wallicus | reverse complement strand
GCTATGGGGCGCCATTGGGGTCAATGGGCTGCCATTGGGGGCTATGGGGTCAATGGGGGGCTATGGGGGGTTATGGGAGCCATTGGGGGTTATGGGGCACCATTGGGGTCAATGGGGAGCCATTGGGGGCTATGGGGTGCCATTGAGGGCTATGGGGCGCCATTGGGGGCTATGGGGGGTTATGGGAGCCATTGGGGGCTATGGGAGCCATTGGGGGCTATGGGGCGCCATTGGGGGCTATGGGGTGCCATTGAGGGCTATGGGGTCAGTGGGGCGCCATTGGGGTCAATGGGGCGCCATTGAGGGCTATGGGGTCAATGGGGGGCTATGGGGCACCATTGGGGTCAATGGGGGTGCATTGGGGTCAGTGGGGTCAATGGGGGTCAATGGGGTCAATGGCGGTCAATGGGGTCAATGGGGGTCAATGAGGTCGCATTGGGGTCATTGGGGTCAATGGGGGTCAGTGGGGTCAATGGGGGTCAATGGGGTCATTGCGGTCGCATTGGGGTCAATGGGGCGCCATTGTTATCAATGGGAGCCCCATTGAGGTCCTGGCAGCTCCATAAAGAGCCCCAGTAGCCCCATAGCGGCCCCTTTAAGGTCCTAGAAGGTGCATAGAGGCCCCATAGAGGTCCCAGTAGCCCCATAGAGGCCCCAAGAAGGTCCTAGAAGGTGCATAGAGGCCCCATAGAGGTCCCAGTAGCCCCATAGCGGCCCCATTAAGGTCCTAGAAGGTGCATAGAGGCCCCATAGAAGCCCCAAGAAGGTCCTGGAAGGTGCATAGAGGCCCCATAGAGGTCCCGGAAGCCCCATAGAGGCCCTATTAAGGTCCTAGAAGGTGCATAGAGGTCCCATAGAAGCCCCAAGAAGGTCCTGGAAGGTGCATAGAGGCCCCATAGAGGTCCCAGTAGCCCCATAGAGGCCCCATAAAGATCCTAGAAGGTGCATAGAGGCCCCATAGATTCCCCAAGAAGGTCCTGGCAGGTGCATAGAGGCCCCATAGAGGTCCCGGTAGCCCCATAGAGGCCCCATTAAGGTCCTAGAAGGTGCATAGAGGCCCCATAGAAGCCCCAGGAAGGTCCTGGAAGGTGCATAGAGGCCCCATAGAGGTCCCAGTAGCCCCATAGAGGCCCTATTAAGGTCCTAGAAGGTGCATAGAGGTCCCATAGATTCCCCAAGAAGGTCCTGGAAGGTGCATAGAGGCCCCATAGAGGTCCCAGTAGCCCCATAGAGGCCCCATTAAGGTCCTAGAAGGTGCATAGAGGCCCCATAGAAGCCCCAGGAAGGTCCTGGAAGGTGCATAGAGGCCCCATAGAGGTCCCAGAAGCCCCATAGAGGTCCTGGCAGGTGCATAGAGGCCCCCAGCAGGTCCCAGAAGGTCCATAGAAGGTCCCAGAAGCCCACTGAAGGTCCCGGAAGGTGCATAAAGGCCCCATAAAGACCCCATAGAGGCCCCCAGAAGGTCCCGGAAGGTGCATAAAGGCCCCATAGAGCTCCTGGAAGGTGCATAAAGGACCCATAAAGACCCCATAGAGCCCATTCAGGTCCTGGCAGGTGCATAGAGCCCCCATAGAAACCCCATAGAGCCCCCATAGACCCCCATAGAGCCCCCATAGACCCCCACAGAAACCCCATAGAGGCCCCATTAGGTCCTGGAAGCTGCATAAAGGCCCCATAGACCCCCTTAGAGCCCCCATAGAAACCCCATAGAAACCCCATAGACCCCCACAGACCCCCCATAGAGACCTATAGAGACCCATAGAGCCCCATAGAAACCCCATAGCCCCCCATAGACACCCCATAGACACCCCATAGCCCCCATAGACCCCCATAGACCCCCCATATCACCCCCATAGACACCCCATAGACCCCCATAAGCCCCATATACTCTCCTATAGCCCCCCATAGACCCTCATAGAGCCCCATAGACCCCCATAGCCCCCCACAGACCCCCATAGACACCCCATAGACCCCCATAGACACCCCATAGACCCCCACAGACCCCCATAGACCCCCATAGACCCCCATAGCCCCCCACAGACC
>NW_026635920.1:0-2091 GCF_028554395.1 Pezoporus wallicus | reverse complement strand
AGATGCTATAGGTCCCCCCAGATGCTATAGCCCCGCTATAGGCCCCGCTATAGGCCCCATAGACCCCCATAGGACCCGCCTGGATGCTATAGGTCCCCCCTAGATGCTATAGGTCCCCCCTAGATGCTATAGCCCCGCTATAGGCCCCGCTATAGGCCCATAGACCCCCATAGGACCCGCCATGCTGCTATAGGTCCGCCTAGATGCTATAGGTCCCCCCTAGATGCTATAGCCCCGCTATAGGCCCCGCTATAGGCCCCATAGCCCCCCATAGGACCCCCATAGCTGCTATAGGTCCCCCCTAGATGCTATAGGTCCCCCCTAGATGCTATAGCCCCGCTATAGGCCCCGCTATAGGCCCCATAGACCCCCATAGGACCCGCCTGGATGCTATAGGTCCCCCCTAGATGCTATAGGTCCCCCCTAGATGCTATAGCCCCGCTATAGGCCCCATAGACCCCCATAGGACCCCCATAGCTGCTATAGGTTCCGCCTGGATGCTATAGGTCCCCCCTAGATGCTATAGGTCCCCCCTAGATGCTATAGCCCCACTATAGGCTCATGTCCCCGCAGCGCCCCCGGTGCAGGCTCCCCCGGCTCTTGGCGGGCCGTGCTGGGCCGGGCACGGCTGTCGGCGGGGGGGGGGCAGGAGCTGGCCGTGGGCCGCGTGCTCCGGCACCCCCGGTACCGCCGCGTGCGGGGGGGCCACGACCTGGCCCTGCTGCGCCTGCGCTCCCCCGCGCGCCTCGGCCCCGGCGTCGGCACCCTCTGCCTGCCCCCCCCCGGCCTGCGCCTGCCCTATGGGGCACAGTGCTGGGTGACCGGGTGGGGCCACGTGGCCGAGAACGGTGAGAGGGGTATGGGGGGGCTTGGGGGGCTATCGGGGTCAATGGAGGTCAATGGGGTGTCTGTGGGGGTCTATGGGTGTCAGTGCGGTCAATGGAGGTCTATTGGGGTCAATGGAGGTCAATGGGGTGTCTGTGGGGGACTAAGTGGTGTCTATGGGGGCCTCTGCGTGTCAATGTGGTCAATGGGGGTCTATTGGGGTCAATGGAGGTCAATGGGGGTCTATGGGGTGTCTGTGGGGGTCTATGGGTGTCAATGCGGTCAATGGGGGTCTATTGGGGTCAATGGAGGTCAATGGGGTGTCTGTGGGGGTCTATGGGGTGTCTATGGGGGCCTATGGGTGTCAATGCGGTCAATGGGGGTCTATTGGGGTCAATGGAGGTCAATGGGGGTCTATGGGGTGTCTGTGGGGGCCTATTCGTGTCAATGCAATCAGTGGGGGTCTGTTGGGGTCAATGCAGTCAATGGGGGGCTATCGGGATCAATAGAGGTCAATGGGGTGTCTGTGGGGGCCTATGGGGTGTCTATGGGGGCCTATGGGTGTCAATGCGGTCAATGGGGGTCTATTGGGGTCAATGGAGGTCAATGGGGGTCTATGGGGTGTCTGTGGGGGCCTATGGGTGTCAATGCAATCAATGGGGGTCTGTTGGGGTCAATGCAGTCAATGGGGGGCTATCGGGATCAATGGAGGTCAATGGAGTGTCTGTGGGGGCCTATGGGGTTTCTATGGGGGCCTATGGGTGTCAATGCGGTCAATGGGGGTCTATTGGGGTTAATGGAGGTCAATGGAGGTCAATGGGGTGTCTGTGGGGGGCCTATGGGTGTCAATGCAGTCAATGGAGGTCAGTGAGGTGTCTGTGGGGACCTATGGGGTGTCTGTGGGGGCCTATGGGTGTCAATGGGGGTCTATTGGGGTCAATGGAGGTCAATGGGGTGTCTATGGGGGCCTATGGGGTGTCTGTGGGGGACTGTGGGTGTCAATGCAGTCAATGGGGGTCTGTTGGGGTCAATGCAGTCAATGGGGGTCTATGGGGTGTCTGTGGGGGCTATGGGTGTCAATGCAGTCAATGGGGGTCTGTTGGGGTCAATGGAGTCAATGGGGGTCTATGGGGTGTCTGTGGGGGCCTATGGGTGTCAATGCAGTCAATGGGGGTCTGTTGGGGTCAATGGAGTTCAATGGGGGTCTATGGGGGCCTATGGGTGTCAATGCAGTCAATGGGGGTCTGTTGGGGTCAATGGAGTTCA